>NW_026732633.1:0-27500 GCF_028476545.2 Physella acuta | reverse complement strand
CGTAATGATGTTCAACTGGTGTGGCCGTGGGGTAGAACGCTCGACTGCAAACACGAACATTTATTTACAAAATATATACTTCGGCCAATTTCGATTTGCACACCCCCCTCCCTCAAACTTTCGAATTGCACACCCCCTCAAACTTTCGATTTGCAGCTCTTAAAACACTATTTAACACTCGAATTAATCACTTAATTAAGTGTAATTATCAATTTTCTCTATATATTTCGTAGAAAGCCACAGCTCTAATGAGTAGCTGACCGTATTAGGGAAAATAAAGGTGGCTGGGCATAAAACTAACTCTTTTTCAAAGATAAATACGAAAATTGGAACACAATATTTTTAAGTTTTACTTTACATTTATTACAACAACACATTAAATAAGTAAAGTACAATGTATTGAAAGCTAAATTAAAAGCAAAAAAAACCCAGCTTATTATTTAGTAATTCGACGTCTCTTTTTTTTTTTAAGTTCATTAAATAAGCTATTGAAAGTGTGTAGGATTTAAATGCAATATATTTTTTATTCCACTTTACATTTATTACAATAGCACATTACATAAGTAATTTAAATGCAATATATTTTAAATTTCACTTTACATTTAATAGAATAGCACATTAAATACGAAAAGCACAGTGTATCAAAGGCCGAACTTTTACAGCTTATTATTAAGTATTTCGACGTCGTTGTTTCAGTTCATTGAACTCTGTATAAGCCACTGAAAGTGTTTAGGATTTAAATGCAATATATTTTTAATTTCACTTGACATTTATTACAATAAGTAATTTAAATGCAATACATTTTTAATTTCACTTTTACATTTATTACAATAAGTAATTTAAAATCAATATATTTTTAATTTCACCTTACATTTATTACAATAAGTAATTTAAATGCAATATATTTTTAATTTCACTTTACATTTATTACAATAGCACATTACATAAGTAATTTAAATGCAATATATTTTTAATTTCACTTTACATTTATTATAATAGCACATTTAATAAGTAAAGCACAATGTACAGTGTTTCTTCCATATTTTTTTCTCCGGGGGTGCACTTGAAACTTTCGGGGGGGAGGGGGGAGGACACTGTCAAAAGTATGTATTTTCTATATAAATTCCATTTCTTTCGGGGGTGGGGGGCGGTGCCCTGCAAAGAGATGCCTAGTTGAAACTCTGAAAGTGTATCAACGGTTTAACTTTTACAGCTTATTTCTAGGTATTTCGTCGTCGCTGTTTCAGTTCATTGAACGCTGCATACGCCACTGGTAGTGTGTAGAGCACCGGATTGATTGCAGAGTTGAGTGGCACTACAACCACAACCAGCCAGCCGTAGGTTTCTGAACTAAAGATATGACCAGCCGCAGACAGGAGACCTATGACGCAGACAGGCAACCAACAGAGGACGTTGGATATGACGACAAGAGAAAGGTTTTTGGCAACTGTGATCTCGCGTTTTTTTTGGACTGAGGAATTAATTATGGAGTTGGAGGGCATTGCAATATATTTAAAAACAACAATCTGCCCTACGATTACAAGAAGCATTATAATGAAGTTGATTACGATATAGATAATTAAGGAAAAAGTCCACCCTAATTGGTGGGTCAATTTGACCGGAAGTGCCAGGCACATAGCGTTAGACGAGTAGACCTGCCAGTCTGGAAATAAAATTGGAACTGTAGAGATCGCAATTCCTAAAGTCCAGACCAATGCAGAAATAGATACTAACGTGACTTGACTGAGTTTAACCTGTTTCAGTGGATTCTTAAAGATAAAATACCGATCTAAGGTGATGAGAAGCACGAAGAGGAGAGACGTTTCACTGGAGAGAGTAGCGAGAAAACCTGCGGCCTTACACAGTGAACTGTCTCGCCATTCTGTGTCATACAACACGTAGTCGTCACGGTAGTAAACATCAGCTCCTGCTATGATGAGTAAATAAACGCTCATGATGAAATCTGACAAGCCCAGGTTTGTAACAAACATTCTGTACCCTTGTTTTAATAAATGTTTCTCATAGAAAAATCTGTAGCCAATAACAATAGCATTGCCACTAGAACCTATCAACGCCACAAGCCAGATTAGACAACGCTTGACCATATTATCAAGGAGATTATCACAAGAAACAATCGCCTGATCTGGCGCATGGCAGGTATAGGAGGGAATTCCCGGACCTTTAAATTTTTCACAACACAGTTTGTAGGAGTCTCCGTACAAAGCTTTTTTTACTTTAATTTTTTGTAAGAGGGCCGACGTTTTCAAATCGTACGGTACCATAGTCTTCCTCAAATCAATTGTATCAATCGTAATACCCTTATCAAACCAACCGACAGTGTCTATTAGTGTAGAGCTTAGATTTAGGTAAATTATTGAGAAGTTTCTTTTGTTAGAAAATTTGAGAACATAGATTGTTGTGGACGACAAATCTATAGTTTCTATAAAAGGCGTTACCGTCATTTTAATATACATTTTGGACATATATGTGTGAGATAAATTTAAAACTTTTAGCGACTGAAAAAACAATGAAAAGTCATCATACATTTCTAAACCTATTTTGTTATAACTCAGATCTAATAAAAGTAGGTTGTATAAACTATTACTTATTGCATACAAAATTTCAGTCACTTTGTCGTTGTTCAGGTTACAATTAGATAAATGAATTTCTAAAATTCGATCCAACCTAATATATTGTGGAACTCGAGCTTGCATCAGATCAAGACCAGACATTCGCAGGATTTTCACATTCTTGTCAATCATATCAAATAAATCTGTGTAATTGACTTGAGTTTTTTCTGTGATTTTAGTGACACCCCAAAGACAGAAAAAACCAGTGGGACATTTTTCATGGCACATCACCTCGTCATCACAGCCGTGATCGCAGTCGCATATTCCATCACATATATTTCGACGTGTATAAAAAGATTTCTTTCTTGGATGGCGGCAGTAGAATTCAGCCACGCTTTTGGACATGTATTCGTCTTCGTTTGTTTTGCAGTCAAACTTAGAATCTTTAATCATTGCGTGGGGAATACAGTACTCTTGGCATTTATAGAAACCGGGGCCGCATTGGAACGATTCGCAGTTCTGTAAGTGCGAGCTATCCTTACAACCTAAATTGTTTTGTGATATTCGTCCTAAAAGAAAAATACATTTCGGTGCAAACTGTCGGTCCACTTTTCCTGCGGTACTTAAACTGCTCGAGTTGTTTTGGCTACAAATTGTTACGCGTTTATTTGAGTCGTTTCGAAACCAACATTCGTTGCCGTTGCAGTTTGTGTATTCCACATGCGGCAGAACTATCTTAGGTTTGCGTTTAAACGTGCTGTTGTCAAACGGAGGGTCAAACCACCATGTGGGTAAACACGCTCCGTCTGCTGTTAGAGTTTCAGTACAATCGTCACAATACGCTTCATCACTGTTATCGAGGCAGTCTTGTAGACCATCGCAGATCAGATCCGTTGTAAGGCAAATGTCTTCGTCTCTGTTCATCCAATTTGACGTCATGCAATTCGTAACCTGGCCGATACACTTCATTCCAAAGTTATTCGCACACCCCCTCTCATCTTCGTTAATTCTACAATCCATTATTCCGTCACAGAGAAAAGCATGAGGTATTCCAACAAAATGAAAAGTATCAGCATAATTAGCAGTCGGTGTGACAAAGGGACAACCAAAGATCTCCAAGTTTTCAAGCTCCTCGTTGCTAAAAAGATTTTCAATATTCCTGAAATATTTTTTAAATAGTATAATCAATAAAAAAAAAATTGTTTCTCTCTATTATACAGCAGTGGTGTAGGCAGGGCGGAGGGGTCAGGGGGTATCCCCCCTCCCCAAGATATATATATATATATATATATATATATATATATATATATATATATATATATATATATATATATATATATATATATGTATATATATGTATATATATATATATATATATATATATATATATATATATATATATATATATATATATATATGTATATATATATATATATATATATATATATATATATATATATATATATATATATATATATATATATATATATATATATATATATATATATATATGTATATATATATGTATATGTATATATATATATGTATGTATATATATATACATATATATATATATATATATATATATATATATATATATATATATATATATATATATATATATATATATATACATAGAGAAAAGACAAGCAATTTAAAAACTTTCACAATGAATCGAAAACGAAATATGACGTCATATTGTAGTAGAAAATAATCTCAAGCCGGAGAGTGCACACTGTAACATGACGTCATTGATTCTCGAGTAAACATTGAATAAAAAGGCAATTTTGTCTAATCTAAATAGTTTGCGTGAAGAGTTTCTTTCATACAATTCTTCGGGTATGGGCGAAGCCCCACCCCCGCGTAAGAACGTTTGAACCCCCCCCCCCCCTCCCCAACTCAAAAGAAATGTCGTCATCGATACTCTATAATAAAATTACAGCCTAATTAATGTGTCTAATCTAAAAAGTGATTTTCTTGCAATTTCTTTAATGCAATTCTTCGGGTAGTGGCTAAGCGCGACACCAGTGTTTCTTTCAGACTTTTTCCTCCCCGGAGGGGGGAACTTTTTCTAATCTAAAAAGTGTTTAGCGTGCAGCTTTTTTTTCAAGCATCTCTTCCGCCCAGATTCTTCCTTTAGTTTGTATGATCTACAAATGCGACCAGTGTTTCTTTCAGACTTTTTCCTCCCCGGAGAGGGGTGGGGTACTTGAAATTTTTGGGGTTGGGGGTAGAATTTTCTGGGAGGGGGCGGACACTGGAAAAAGTATATAATTATATTTCGTTGAATGGGACGGTAGACATGTTTTGGGGGGTGTGGGGGGGGGGGGGGGGCGGAGCCCCCTCCTCCCAAGTAGAGTTGCCTGAAAGAAACTAAATGCGACTTTTGTCATGAATGAGATTAGGTGTATGGTTGAGGGATATGCCTATGATTATATTTTGTATAAATTAAAGTACCGATTCTGGATAAAAATCCGTTTTCAATGTCATTGTTTGTTTCCGGTTAAATTGAATTAAGGTGGTGATTTTGGTTTTGGTTTTAGTTTAGAGAAAGTAGACAGCACTATCAACCTAGCGCCCGTTGTATCCTTCCTCATCGGGCAATTTTTCTCGTATATATATATTTACCTTACATCCCATGATACTCGATACGATTTACTGAAAGGTGATGAATTTGCTCTGGTTGCTCTTTTCCTGTTTGTAGTATGAAAAAAAAATGTCCTAGATTCATAAACAGAAGTTAATATTTATTTAGTTAATTTAAGTTAGGTATACTTCAGAGGCTGCGCTATGCATAACATTAGAAGTGAAAAGGCTATGTAATTATAATAAGCTTTTAAAACAAATCTTTAAAAATATGGCAAGCGATAAAATTATTGTTCCCTTTTTTACTTTCTCGTATATACGAAGTATAGAGAAAGTCTTGTAATCGTGCAAAAAAAAAAATCGAGATTTTTGCAAATCTCGACGTTTTGCATCTCACTGATACGGAAAAACATAATTTTGCAATCTTGTCCGTATGTCTGTGTGTCTGTGTGTGTGTGTGTCTGTGTGTGTGTGTGTCCGTGTGTAAACACGATAACTTGAGTACCGTTACAGCTAGGTTGATGAAATTTCATATATAAGTATTTTATCAAAATCATAGATCCGTATCAACTTTTGAGCGATTTCCGACAACCGGAAGTGGTACTTTTTCTACTTTGAATTTTTCAAAAGCCTATAACTTGAGTACTATTTCAGATAGATAAATGAAATTTGATATGTAAGTAAAAGATCTAATTCTCTACCTTCTGTCAAATTTTGAGAATTTTTCGTTGACCGGAAGTACTTATTTACGCTACTTCCGATTTCTCAAAAAACTAATGTAAATTTTAAAAGTACTAATAATATTGCGCACTATTATGCGCTTTTTTATTCGCGTTCACTTGGTGTGCAATTAATTTGTCTACGAGATTTTATTCTATTTTTAAAACTTTAAGTATTTAAAATGGATTAAAAATCATGTCTATAGCCCGAGTTCCCATCCCCTGTTATTTTATATAAGAATATTCGAGAAAGTTTAGGGGAGATCACTCCCGGTTTATTAAAAATTAAAGCCGTTTGGGAACCATCGATTACACTCATTTTTTTATTTTTTTTATTGGATTTAAGCAGTTGAAAAGCCGTTTAGAATTAACGTATCTATTCAAATATTAAAAAAAAAAACCCGTCCACAACGCTTAATTGAATTCTACTGGAGTTGCCAGATAAAATTAAACGGTGTACGTCGAAAAAATTGATTTCCATGATAAAACTTACTAGCGTTCAATGCGGTATAATCTAATTGTTCATTTATATTAAATAATATAACATTCCCTAAGACCATAACACCCGACTCTACTAATCCAAATTAAAAAATTACAGTGTTAGTTAAATTACTATTCTTTTACTAGTCATTTTTTCTGTGAATATTTCTAGCCATAGTTAAACATTTTGCACTTATTTCTCAAATGTCATACAATTATTCAAATCGTTTTGAAAAATATGCTTTCTGGCAGCAACCATTTGGAACCAGCTTTTCAAGCCTATTGAGCTGTTCACGTCTAACATTAGATAGTACGTTCTTTTTAGTACAATACAAATTGTGAAGCTTTTTTTGAGCATTTAACGTGCTGCTACCCCATTACATGTTTTGGATTTATTTTTTACATAATAAATTTACCGATTTGAATTAAAATAGAAACACAATAACAGTCTAATAAAGTTTTCGAATTATATATATATATATATATATATATATATATATATATATATATATATATATATATATATATATATGTATATTTATATATGCACGCATATAGGCTACTTACTCTGACGGAAGATGAATAGTTATCAGTAGCAAAGCTACTAAAATAAAACGTTTAGTTTTTACCATTTTAATCGTCAGACTCTGAAAAAAGTGACAAAAAAAAAATACATAAATTCACGTCTAAAATGACTTAAAAACATTAAATGGATTGATTGATGGATGGCTGGTTTGATGGAGTCATGGATGGATGTTTTACTGTAGGGTTTAATGTTAAGGGTTAGGTTCTTGTTCCATGTTGATTTAGTCTAGTCTTTGTCATTTAAAATGATTTTATCGTATTTCTGTTACACACTCCGTACAAGACAAGCAAATAATCACACAGCTGAATCGGAAATTAAAATAGGTCGTTTGTAATAATGCACTTTAATATTTTCTAATACACGCGGGCACATTCTCGAATTGTACCTTACTTAAAAGAATATTGTCCGATCACAGAAAACATCCTTAAATTGGAAAGATTTTTTTTAAAAAACTGTTTTAACTCGTATGTTTTTAATGGGTTTGTTATATCTAAAGTTGATCGTGTGTTGGGAAAATAATCGTTGAGTGCTCTGTCTTGCGGAATTTAATAATTTCGTTGATTAAAGGTAATAAAATAATATTACCTACGTCTGAGTGTTTTATAATTTAATATTTGATGTCATATATTTATTTTTTCAAATATATACTTTAATTATAATTATTAGTACATTGTTAATTAAATTATTTTCCATCCATCATGTTTCTGATGTTTATTTTTTTTTCTTTTAAGAAATTACTAAAAACAGATTTACGATTTCTCGGTTGTTCTTAGGACTTCGAAATGTGCCAAGTCATGCGCTTTACTGGAAACCAAAACAGAAGTGAAAGAGATATATCTGATAGTCAGGAGGCGGAGTCGAAAGAATCTAGGGATATCTCAGAAATCCGAAAATAAACAAGAAGGAACCGAAAACAGTGTTAGATAATGATTGAGGCACTATGCTCAACAATAAAAAGGAATACGCCTTACTTGGATTAACATTACGCGTACTATAATATATCGATTCAGGCGTGGCCTAAGAAAAAGAAGCGAAGATATATCTTTATTATTTGACCTAGATGCAAGTCACATAAGCTTTTAAATTCGAAAAAAAATTAAAGTATTATTGAAATAAACTGATCTACGCTTTATATAAAAGTTGAAGAAACACTTTGGAAATGTATATGTTTTCGTTACATCGTACTATGATGCTTTCTTAAGATCAGTCGCATATAAGAAACGTGTAAAATATATTTTATCCTAAATATTTTGGGAGTCGATTACAACTATTGTTTTGTATGCATCTTTAAAGTTGAAGAAGTGCTTAATTTTCATATTGCTTTTCCATTTTAAAGATTCGAATAGACTGACAGCTAGGTTAGGATAGGTTATATTAGGTTGAGTTAGGTTAGGTTAGGTTAGATTTGGATTTGGATTTGAATTTGAATTTGGATTTGGATTTGGATTTGGATTTGGATTTGGATTTGGATTTGGATTTGGGTTTGGGTTTGGGTTTGTAAATGTGAATGTGAATTTGAATGTGAATGCTTTATTATACTTAATACATCTTTTTTTTAAAAAGCATGCATTGTTAAATAATGTATATACACTCTTCGTTACTTAAGTTTAAAATCCTTGTTTTTTCTTCTTAAGTCTTTGATCATAGGAGAATTTCAAGACGTATAAAGATCTAAATATGTACGCTCTAAATATAATCGTTGTAACTTGTTTTCTATGTGGTAAGTAGGCCTATAATACGATCTGTTAAGATTCGTTACAGTTAACATGTTTGAAATGTTTATTTTTACTTGCAACTTTAAAGAGCAATGTGTTTTTTTTAAATTAAAACAAATTCTTAAAAATTAAACTTACTAAATTATTTTTTTCCTATATTTTATTCAGAATTTTGTTTAAATTTTCCACTGTAGAATTGTGGATTGAATAAATTTCATGAAACAATTTTTTAAAAATAAAACTTACGACATTATTGTTTTCCTATATTTTTGAGAATTTTGTTTAAATTTTCCACTGTAGAATTGTGGATCGAATAAATTTAATGAAACAATTTCTTAAAAATTAAACTTACGAAATTATTTTTTTCCTATATTTTATTCAGAATTTTGTTTAAATTTTCCACTGGAGAATTGCAGATCGAATAAATTTCATGTCACCATACACGCGGCCACAGTTACCCCTATACAAAAAGTGAGACTAAAATCTTTAGTGAACTTGTTTTTGCCGGAGTCTGATGGCGATATTCTAAAAAGCAGGATCGCAATTTTCGTAACATCAAATATGGCGCAGCCATTGATTGGGTTCAATGACTATAATAGCTCTAAAGAACTGCTACAGCAATTGGAAAATCTCAACAACTCTATTGAGCGTCATGTACAAATATTAAACGACATTCACACGAACTCGCTAATTTATTTTAAAGAGTATGAAGCAGAAGAAGACATCGAATCGCGTGTGGCTATAATTCTTTGTGAGCTCTGCAGTTGGAAATTCGACGTGGAAATTGAACTAAACGAAACAACATTTACCTTAAAAAATAATAATATGGAAACATACACAATAATGATTACACACTTTGAAATGATTACATGGCAGTCCCAAAGATTTAACAATAAAGCCTTTATTTCACCTGCTGATGATTTATCTAATAATCAATTTGTTTCTATGTCTCTTTGTGGACAGTGCAATGGAGGCTGGTTTTTATCTAAAAGTAAAGAAAGTCCCACGAAACTTTCTTGTTATAAACTCGAAGTCACAAACTCCCCCTTTGTTCGTCGTAGAATATTATCCTTATGTGAGGATTTCGGTGCAGGTGGTGTTTACATAGAAACCAATGACGAATTTAGTTTCGTTCAGAATACATTAGGTACTGTTTTATATGAATCATTGATCAACTCCTCTGTCTGCCCGATTGGTTTCAATACAATTTTTTGCAAAGGGTCTTCGATTTCTCCAACGGAGAATCTCAACTATGGTTCGTGTTTAAGTTTGGAATTTAAATATAATGGATCATGCGGTTCTGATACAGATGCGGCCACTCTAATGACATGTACGTTTGAAGTGGATTTGTACAAATTTAAAGAAAGTGAAACCACAAAGGAAAGTTTTGGCATACAAGCCGCAAGACTAACTAACAACCTAAACTACAATGAGCTTAATGTCAAATTATTTGCGTGCGGAGGTTCTGAACAGTCAATCCCGTTTACATTTGTCCACGATAATTTTCCAGATTGCGCAGACAGACTGGATGATGTAAAAGAATTTGGCCCGTTTTTGTGTCTTGGGGGCTTGGCATGTGATGTACAGTTATACAATAACAATAAAGCAGTTTCAAAAATATGTATTGGGAACCATCAAATATGCGATGGTAAATATGATTGTAAAAGTAAAATTGACGAAACGAACTGTAACTTCTGTATGGAGACAACTCTATCAGACGGGAGTTGTCTGCCCAGCCAGTGGTTTTATAATGACGAGAATTTTTTCTTCTACAAACCACGTCGTGACGAGTCCATGTCTTACGACAAGATCCGACAGGTGGAAGAAATGTTGGCGTCGTGTCGGGGGACTGAGTGTAAGCATAAAGAATATCCCTACATACACGTTACTAGGTGTAAACCTGATAATAAAAGTGTGATAATTAATGGCCTAGCTTCAGCCATTCAACATCAAAATGTTACATGGGCCGCTAAGTGTGTGTATCTACATCTCTGGTATAGAGAAGAAGAATTCGGCTGTCCAGATAAGTCTCACCTGGTTAACTGTGAGAAATTCGTCTGTTCTGATGGCTTGTTTAAATGTCCCAATTCTTATTGTATACCGTATTATATGGTGTTTGACGGTCGATATGACTGTCCTAGTGGCGAGGATGAAACGATTTTCACCAGAAACCAAATCTTCTCCCCTAAACTCTTTCAATGCCGCGAGCCTAGCATCCTCCTCCACCCCGCCCACGTGTGTGATGACGTACCTCACTGTCCTACCTTAGATGACGAGCTGCATTGCTATGAGAAATGTCCTTCAGGATTTACCTGTCAGTTTGGGGTCACTGAGGTCACTGACCACAGCAAGGTCAACCACACCCATTTATTTAAATCCATAGACCGCTCTACACGAGTTTTAGATTTATCTGGAATAAATTTAGCACAAGTTGTCTTCGGTGACCTCGATTTATTAATTAATTTATTAGAAATCCATCTCTCAAACTGCGGCTTAAATAATAAAATTTACAATAATCTTTTAGAATCAATAGAATTCACATTTACACATACAACCTTTCTTGACTTAAGTTACAATGATATTGATATCACCCAACTACCAACCTCAGCCATGTATGTGCTTTTCGTGAACTTATCCCACACGAACGTTCACACTTTTGATTATACCGTTTGCTCATACTCCGACCATACTCTAGATCTTTCTTTTTCGAAGCTCAGTTCACTGAACATTTTTTTAAGTACTTCTACTTCGTGGTTAGAATTATTTGGAGATCCAAATCCAGAAATACGGCGAGCATTTTTCGACTATTTAAACCTCAGTAACACTCCTTTTACAGCGTTATCTCAGGACAAAACTCACACGTACGTTAAAACGTTGGATTTAACCAGTACCGATTTAGATTTCACTTACCAGTTACCCCAATTTTTTTCATCCCTGACCGTAACGGGCTTTGTGTACGGGGACAATTTTAAATTATGTTGCGACAAATTTAATAATGATTTAATCAACTCATCTGTAATTTGTTTTACACCTGAAGACCACGTTTCTTCTTGTAGCCGTCTGATCGCGCACATTGAAAAGCGTTCGTTCTTGTGGCTTATTGGTGTGATTGGACTTATTGGAAATATTACGGTAATCGTCATAGCGTGTACGAATAGACACGCAGCAGAAAATAAATTGAGGAATTTCGCTATTAAAATTATTCTATCGGATTTGATCACGAGCGTGTATTTACTGATCATAGCAGGAGCGGATGTTTACTACCGTGACGACTACGTGTTGTATGACCTAGAATGGCGAGACAGTTCACTGTGTAAGGCCGCGGGTTTTCTCGCTACTCTCTCGTATGTCGCCTCTAACGTTTTTGTGTTACACGTCTTAGCACAGATATATTCTCTACACAGATATGCCAAACATCCTCTACGGACTGTAAATTCTGTGGTGTCCCGCGTTTGTATGTGGTGCTTTTGTTTAATGATCTCACTTTACCCAGCCGTGTACCCTGACCTCAAAGTCTACTCTTCAACCAGTATGTGCATCGGGTTTCCTTTACATAATAAACACACCGTTGGCTGGTTGTATTCTTTTTCTATATACGTATTAGCCACAAGTGCGCAGGTCTGTTTAACAATAACCGGATTAACACTAACTTTCAAACAAATTTATATTGAAGGAAGATTTAATGATGATGAACGACGCGATATAAAACTATTGTCATCTGTTGTTGTTTTGAATATTCTTCGCGGTTTTATCATGGCCTTCACAGGCCTGATATCAGTTCTTGGAGTAAACGCTAGCCCTACTACAATCGGTTGGCTCGTGGTCTTGGTACTACCGCTAAACTCGGCCTTAAATCCTGTACTTTTGATCTGGCTAACTGTAAGAAAGAAATGGGCGGAGTTTAAGATGAGTTAGCTAATAAGCAGAAGGGGGATTACTGAGACGAAGCGGCCGTGTCGCAGTGTGTATGAGTCCTAATCATCCTGTTTTTTTTCGTTCCTTGTGGAGGGAGAGAAAAAATACAAATTGCCAAAAAAAAAAACAAAAAAAAAAAAAACAACAACAAAAAAAAAAAACCCACAAAAAAACAAACAAATTATCAGCCGTACAGCTTTCAAACGTTTACAGCAGTAATTAAGATTGATTGGCGTAGATGCAGCATATAGTTGTAGGCATATGAAGAAAGCTAAATATTTCGAAAAAAATACGCAGTGTGTATGAGTCAGCATCATCCTTTTTTTTGTTCCTTGTCGAGCTTAATGCCTCTGTCAGAACGTTCCACTGTCTCCTGCCACTCGTTTTCTCTGCTCACAATAGGGCTGGTAAGTAGGTCATCAACCAGTTCTATGGCTCATGCAGGTTTTATTGAGCCATAGAACTAGCTGGTGACCTACTTACAAGCTCTATTCCTTCATCTCCTGTCGGCCTCGTCTATGTCACCATGTCTTCTTAGGTCGACCCCTGCGAAGTTTCCCCTAGGGGCTCCATTCCAAACCCTGTCTGGCCAATCGTCGAATGTACATGAGTCCATCCAGCTCTTATGGGTACCCGACTCAGATAGGAAAAGTAAAAGCGGCTGGTGCATATAATCAGTTTTTTTCATACATTTTTATCACTGAGGAGGAGGGGGGGGGGGATACACTTGAAACTTTCGCGTGAGGGTGGGAATGGGCGCAGGGGTTAATGTATATAATTTCCCTATAAATTAGAATAATATTTTTTTTTCCATTTTGTTTAGGGGGGGGGGGGGCTGTGTAAGTACCCCAGACTATTCTGTGATGCATAGCTGCTCTAGAGTTTTGACTTAATAAGATTGTAAATCATAATTCCTATATTTATTTTCAACAGCAAAATTTAAAACTACTTGTTAAGATGTATCTTTATGTAGTACTATGAAATATTTGCTTAAAGCTGCTTTTTGTTTGGTGTTAAACCCATTAATAAATGGTTTGTTTACTTAAATTTGTTTTTTGTTCTTTGACAATGATCCGAGACGTTTTAATCACAGTAAAACAACAAAATAGCAAAATAAAGAAAATATAATCACCATCTTTTGTAAGATGACTCTTTAATCAGCGAAATTTCAGTCAAAATTAGCTGAAAAAGCTAAAAAATAAACGAATAGGGTAAGGTGGGGTAATTCCACACACGGGGTAATTCCACACACTATATACTGGATACTCTCTATTTTTAATGAGAGTAAAGTTTAATTAAAAGTTACTATTCCCTGCTTCTAAGAGGTCATTTCTTGTACTTTCTGATACTGTTAGAGAAGCGTTCACCTACATTCAGAGCAAGAATTTTAATTTTATCCGCATCTATCTTCAAACATCCTTATGTAAGTACAACCTCTGCACTTTTTAAAAAATATTATTTTTCGTCTTATTTTTAATTGTTGTCAATTATTTATTGATTATATGAAAGCTTAATCATTTTTGTTAATAGTAACAGTTAATGATGCTAGATTCAGCCTGTAATTTAGAACAGGAAAGCATATTTTTTTCAATAGTAGGTGTGGGGCAATTCCATACACATGGTGTGGGGCAATTCCATACACTATAGTTTGGAATGTCCCATGCTGCTTTTTATACTCTTTAGAGGGTTTAGCTATTATTTTAAACCATTTAAACTGGTTGTTGCTAATTCTGTAATTCACAACTCATGATTTAATCTTAAAAAAATACTTGAATAGTACTAGATCTAGTACTATTTATTTTTTAAAAAAGACTCTGCTATTAAAGTTAAGTAAAATTGCCACATACTTCTTTTATTTCTTTATCTATTATTATTTTTACTGTACCTATATTATTTATTAGAATTTATGCAATATTTAGAGCTAAACATCCCCATACACACATTAGTAATAACTTTCTAACATTTAATTTTGTATTTATTTCAGAATGGTCCACAATTATAAACGAATAACTTCGGCCTATGACAGATGAGAGCAGAATTCAGGAGGAAGAAATTGAGGCTTTCTCTTCATCCATTGATGAAGACTGGTTGCCCCCATACTAAATTGTTTCCAAGGGGAAAAATGTTTTTTACACATTTTTAAATACATGAATTTTAAAAGTTTCATAATGTGTGTGGAATTGCCCCACTTGCCATGTTTTTGCAATAAAAGTGAAATATTTTTAAAATTGTATTTTATTTTGTGAATTATCTTTATATTTGTTTGCCATTATTTAAGTAATGTATGTCTAGTTTTACCCTCAATATTATATTGTGGTAGTGTTGATTTTAGATTTTTTACAAATTTTTTAGAAAAGTAGTGTATGGAATTACCCCGGGTTACCCTACGTGCATATATCCTTTACATATTTTGGTTAAATATATACAATTTATCTTTTAGTGCATTCAGATATATATATATATATATATATATATATATATATATATATATATATATATATATATATATATATATATATATATATATATATATATATATTGCATAATACGGCTATAGGCCTATATTATAACAGCCCTATCGGATAGGCGTTTATATCTATGTATACATTTAAATATTAATTAGGATACCTAAGCTTGTTTTAAAACACTTCGCGCGATTCTAAAATGTAACCTCATCATCACCTGCCTTTCATTGAAACTAAATCACGGTACACGTATGTGACAATATTATAAACATCAAGCATCGGTGTCACATCATGAAGTTATAGATATGCAAACACACACACAAACAGACGGACATGATTTTAGAGCTAATTTTTTTCTGATCGATAGATAGTAAAACTTCCAAATTTGTCAAAATCTCGATTTAAATTGGTACACTCGATTACAATACATCCTTTATATCCCGTATACGATAAAATAGGTATGTGTAAAGCGGGCGAAAACGGTCAAAATAGCTGTTAATTATTTAGCACGATTAAAATACTTCCTCTATCCTCAGTATACGAGGAAGTAAAAAATTGAATCAAAATGTTAAAACCGCTTCTAAAAGGATAATTTAGCGAATTCAACAGCTTCTAAACATTTATGTTTGTAAGCTGTTAAATTCGCTAAATTATCCTTATAGACACACAAGCCTTGTTTAAAAAATCACGAACTGTTTACTCATTTTTCCTTTATAAGTCATAGTAACTCGACAATTAATTAAAATTTTAATTTAAAAAAATCAATAAACATTTTTTAATTTATTTGTTTACCTATGCTTATTCGCGGAAAGACACGAAAAGTTCACCAGCAAATACATTTTAAATTATAAAGTTAATGATTCAAATAATGTATTATAGGGCAAACACATTCTTTCTACGGGGTGTTACTAAAGTATTACTTAAAAAAATACAAGTATAAAAATATTTGGCAGTTTAAGCTATCACATTCACGCGCGTCTTTGGAGACTTTTTATAACCAATTCCTAATGATCTCATTGACTATGTCCGGTGTGTCCATATGGAGAAAATGTCCAGCTTCTTCAATCAGCTTGACTGTAATTTTTGGAACAGCTTCTTGAAAGACTTGCACGCAGTCGCGGTGGGCACAGCGGTCGTTGCAGCCCCATATCAGGAGGAGGGGCATGGGGTAACTCAGGGCATGGGCATCTGCCTCTTGTTGTAGCAGGCATCTGTAGTAGTTGACGGCCGATCTCAGGGCACCTGTTTGTGAGGACAAGGATATGAGGTAATGAGAATGTATGGATTCTAGCATCGTTGTGAACTGTTCTTAAGGTCAAGAACCAACGCATTTTCTCTTTGCTGACGCGGTTGTCTATAGTCTATACCATTTTTTTTCTTTTCTTTGAGTGCACATTCAAGTAAAAGGTTGTTTATATTATAAATTTTTTTTTTTGAAGTATGAATATTTAATTTGAATACACAAACAGAATCGACAAATAAAATAGATTTAAATGAATAAACCTGCTCTGTAACTAATAAAGGTAGATAACTTGTCTTTATCTGTAACTTTTACATTAGATTTACCTCCCTCTAAAGTGAACTTTTGATTGATTGTTTGACAGATTTATACAAACAACACAAAATAAAATTGCTGGTAATGTAGGCCTATATAAAATCAGATGAGATAATTTATGTAAAAAAAATAAGGCAAACATTCACAGACTCCTTCAGCCAGATGTAGGACAACATCAAAATTAATGCCAAAAAGCTTAAAATTTCAGATAAGAAAACGTCTTTCTAAATTGTACCATAAAACTAAGCAAATGTGTTAGTAGCGAATATATAAAATAATAGTAATCTACTTTTTTGTACAGATAATTTTTAACAATATAAATGCAATAAAATAAGCTTCACAATAATCATCATACACCATTCCCTGCTTGTTAATAATATAGGCTATCAAAATTTCCACATAAGTTAAAAAAAAAATCAGTTGTTGAAATTTAATTAAAAGTATTCAAGCTCATCATCTTTAGTCTTGTTTTCCTGATAGCTGTGAACTTTTGGACCCTCGTTTGTGTGTGGCAGAGGACGGAACATTCTTACATGGACATATTCACCATCATTAACAAGGATCTTAACAAAAAAGTTGGTTCCAGCAACTACTTGTGATTTAAAAGACACGGCTTTAAAATCTGGGTAGGTTTTCTCCACTTTCTTCTCTAACTCACCCCGGATCTCTTTAACCAGCTCATGGATTTCTTCATTGGCTTCCTTTACGTCGCTTGTACCGCCGCACATCATTTTCACAGTTTAGCTTCTTGCTAGATTACTAACGCTAAAATTTATATAAACTCGCTGGCTTACAAGTGTACCAACTCCCAGAATGGTTCGTAAACATTATGAATATAGTAAACGAACTTCATTTAATCACGATTGTGCAATATTTTTTATGGGTTTTATTTTTGTACTTAAAACTAAATTGATATTTAGAAAATTCAATATTTTTCTTTTCTATAGAAATTTTCACTTTTGAATAAAACGTTTTATTTAACCTTAAGTGCAAAGAACAAAATCGAACTAAATTTACTATCCTTCACAAAAATTATAATTGTATCTGAAAAATTATGCGAATTACTTCCCTTGAGACCTTTAAAAATGAAAAGTACCCAATGTAGTAATAGTGTATGTTTCAAAGAACGACTGGGACCCGTTTATACATTGGACTCAATGAACTGAAATTGTATGCTTGATGTTATGGTTGTGATTTATTCATTCATCATCATGTTAAAAGCTCATTTATTTTCTCTTAGAATATTAAACAGACATAGATAAAAAAACAGACAGATTTACTCTAAAAAACAGAAATAGATATACTCTAAAACAGACAAAGATATAACTCTAAAAACAGACATAGATATACTCTAAAAACAGACAAAGATATACTCTAAAAAACAGACATAGAAATACTCTAAAAAACAGAAAAAACAGACAAAGATTACTCTAAAAAACAAACATAGATATTCTCTAAAAAAACAGACCTAGATATACTCTAAAACCAAACATAGATATTCTCTAAAAAACAGACAGATTTACTCTAAAATACAGACTTAGATACATGGCCAATTACATGGCCGGAGAGCTTAGATACTTCTATAATAGACTACATTAAATATGTGCTTATCTTCAACACTATTTGAACAAATGTATCAGACATTATATTTAGAGTGTCTCTTTTTTATAGTATATCAATGTCTGTATCTATGTCTGTTTTTAGAGTATATTTATGTCTGTTTTTAGAGTAGGTTTGTTTTTTAGAGTATATCTATGTCTGTATTTTAGAGTAAATCTGTCTGTTTTTTTTTTGAGTAGACGTTTTTCGGGGGAGGGGTTGGAGAGAGAGGGGGGTGGGGGGCTCTGCTCCAACGAAGACATGCATGAAACAAACTCTAAACTGTTTTTAAAAAGCAGTAAATAAAATCTGGACGGTTATAAAGCTAATCGCTCTAAGCAGAGGCGTAGCGAGGCTAGGGGGCAAGGGGTGGGGACCGCACCGGGTGACACCATTTAGGGGGGGTGACACCAAGGCAAAAAATAGCAAAATATATAGAGAAAAATGATAATTCCACTTAATTAAGTGATTAATTCGAGTGTTAAATAGTGTTTTAAGATGTGCAAAACGAAAGTTTGAGGGGGGGGGGGTGCAAATCCACAGTTTGAGGGGGGGGGTGCAAATCAAAAGTTTGAGGGGGGTGCAAATTGAAAGTTTGAGAGGGGGGGGGGTGCAAATTGAAAGCTTGAGGGGGGGGGTGCAAATTGAAAGTTTGAGGGAGGGGTGCAAATCTAAAATTGAAAGTTTGTTCCCGGCAAGGGTCGCTACGCCTCTGGGGGGTGACACCATTAAGTGCCGCACCGGGTCACACTCGACCTCGCTACGCGACTGGCTCTAAGTGGTTGATAAAACCATCGTAGTAAAGTGAGAATAGTGTAGAATCGGCTGGCTATCGAGATTCATGTGTATTGTTACATTACATAAACAGACACAGTTCTCTCAGTTAACCTTAGTACATTATGCTTATATACATTTTTTTTAATACTTTTATTTGCAATTAAACAAGTACATCAACATCAAATTTTTTAACATAATTTTGAACATCAAATGAAAACGAAAGGTTTTGCAAATGTACATAATGAATATTTACATGATGTCATGTATTTGATTATAAAAAAAATGCAAAGGATGACAGTAAAAGGGGTGAAGGTCATTATGCTTATATGCAGACAGCTCAGACGACACGTCCTGTCTCTGACTCTACATTTCGTTAACCGACTACATGTACACATCAACTACACACCACGGAAGACACAGTGAATACTCAAGGGACGTAACCGTGATATACTTAATACAAGGGACGTAACAATCACTAACAAGACATAACAACACAACACACCACCTGGTTGGGTAAAGTTGAACTTGTAAACATCCATTTGTGCTTTAGTCAGCTTAGATGTGTCAGAAAAACAAAGACCGCTCGTTTTCTTGAAGCCAAAGCAGCTCTCCAGCGCCTCAAAGTTGTTTACTTTCAGGTAGAGCTCGGGTAGGTATGGAATTTGAAAGAAAGAAACGTACCTAAAAAAGCGAATAAAATATATAAAATTTATTAAAAAGAGTAATTAAATTTATTAAACTAGTCGGCTATACATTTGTAAATATATTAAACCAGTGCTAAAAGGGTTTTAATACCTTCACAAATTTCAATTCAAAGTAAATAATGTTTAGCTCTGCTATGATTTCAAACACATGTAACGTATTTTAATGTGAATAAATATTTTATAAACCCTGAGGAGCAGATGGGTGTAGTTACACCTATACGCCTATGAACCGAACTCTGTTTTGAGCAGCTCCCTTTATTTAAGCCCATCTAAGCTCCGCAGTCCTTGTTTCTACTTGCAAAGTCCCCTTTCCAAAATTGTTTCGATTGGCCCATTCTCCTCTGTGGGTCCTAGCCTAACGCTTGCCTCACCATGATTTTTGTATCTTCTCTTCTAAGGTCGTAACTAGTGTTTCGTTCAGTCATTTTTTCCGGGGGGGGGGGGGGGGGGGGTGGCACTTCTTAATTTTTTGTGAGGCGAGGGAGGGGGGGCGGACACTGGTAAAAGTATATATTTTCTATATAAATTCCATTTCTTGGGGGAAGGGGAGGGGAGACTTTTTTCGGGCGGGGGGGGGGGGGGGGGGGGGGGCTGGCAAAAACTCGTGATTTCACAAAGGTGGTGGTTGGACATTTTTATCTGGCCATCTTATCAAAAGGAAGCGGCGTAGGCATGATTATTTATCCCTCAAAGTATCTAAATAGTCTATGTAGCAGTACTGTTGTAATGTAACGTGTTACATTCTTAAAATACAATATTTAAAAAAGAATGCAAGCTCTCTTATAATAAATGTCTAACATTTATATTACCAAGACATTTTCCTTTGTTCTTTTTGTTTTTGCTGAACAACTGGGGCCAGGGGTAGAGGAATTCCGTTCAGGACAATCAACTTGTCCACCATCTCAGGGAGATAACTGCTGAACGCTAGGCTTATCACAGCGCCCAAGTCGTGCCCTAGCAGGATGCAGGATTTATATCCTAGGGGAGACAAACACGATTTGTTTAGCGTAAAACATGAAAATTATGTTATAGTTATCATTTTCTAATTTTTTTAATATTTACTATCTTAAATGTATTTTTATATAATAATTATTATTTATAATAATAACATTTAATTTTTACTTTAATTATTTTTTTTATTTATTATTATATAATGACAACTATTTCGTAATATTTATTTTCAAATCCATAGACAATAAAACAAAAAAATCAATCTTTCATACCATTTCAGTTACAATAGTTACAAGTTAAAGCTGAGTTACAAAATTGTGTCACAACCAATAAACTTAACTGAGAATAAAGGAATGTACAGAAAATAAATAAAGTATTAATTTTAACTTAGTCAGTCTCAAGCCAAACATCACTCGATAAGCCCCCAAGTAACAATAGAACAGTCTTCTGTTTCCCAGTTTTTTAAAGTGCACAACCTGAATAGTAGAAAGAGATACACACATCAACCCCCCCCCCACACACACACACACACTTCCCCCAACTCAACCGGACTGGCGGATATTTCAAGGTAGCGTGCCCTCTTTGCCAAGGGTCAATTTTATGTCATGGAAAGTTTTGAAATGATAGATAAGTATGTGTATTACAGAGACACGTTTCTATTTCTGTCCATGGGTGGCTACAATGTGAACTTTTGACTCCGCAGTACAGTAAACTAAGCAGTCAAGAGAAACCTAGTTTGCACACCTTATTTTAGTCTAGTTCTTATGCCATGTTATTTTCTCCCTTTGATTATTATATATATAATTGATGTCCATTGTTCATGTCTTTGATGCTGTGTAAAATGTATCAAATAAATTATTATTACTTATTTAAGTGTTTAAAACAATTGAATTAATTTAAAAAAAACTGTTTTAGGACTGTATAGATATAGATGTTTGAAAGGGAAGAATGTTTGCTTTGATGTGGCTCATTGTAATAACATAACTTTTCCGATTGCTTAAAATTTGCATCATTTTAATTCTCGGTAATCCCATTTTTTTTCAGCTCTACTTAAAAACCCCGTCCCCCCCCCGTCCCCGTCCCCGTCCCCTCAGCCCACCACGCCGAGAAAAAAAAATCCCTTGAATCATCATTTAATTACACATTTGCATTTTCAGTTTCAGGTTGGTTTTTTTTTTTTATTTTTTTTTCTTAATATTTAGACGTTTTCTATTAGATCTATGTATAAGTAGTAAAAAAGTTCCCTTTTCAAACCTGTCGGTCTATGGGGCAAGTGAAGTAGAGTTCACTTGTTTCTGTGACCTCGGCATATGTATAAGTAAACCATCTTAAATGAATGAAAGCAGGCTACAAGTATGAAAGAAATATTACTATTGTAAATCTGTATCAGTCCTCACAAGTCGATGATGAAAACTGTAATACTAAAGCGAACACACAACTGACGCTATAAATTACGCGTCTGAGGCGAAAATAACTTATTACGCTACAATAGTTCAATTTGAAAATAATATAATTCAATGCTATGCGATTCTGCATACATCAAATAAAAGTAGGGTTGGTTTCACAACATAAGCCTACTATGGAAGGTAAAACAATTTTTAAGTGTGTGATATTAAGGTATGTGCAGGATCTTATTTGAAATTAAAACCTATAGCTAACGTCTATATACCTCTCTTCTCTTTATCATATTATCTTATAGCTCCTCTGTCTAAAAATCGATATTAAACACAAAAGTGTGATATTTTTCTCTACACTATATTACAAATGAAAAGCCCAGTATACATTTTATCACTGAAGAAATCACAGTTAGTAGAGGGTCAATAGAAATCTCTATAGTAGTTGGCAAGTCAAATTTAGCTTACATTTGAAAATAAGTAGAGATACAATAGAGCCAAACCAAGTAACAGATAAACTCTGCTCCATCTGCTCTATGAACCGCCAAGCAAATAATATTCAACTTAAAAAATTGTATTATAAATTTAAAAGTCTGTTCACAATTTTATGAACAATGCCATTTCATAACATGTCAATTAAGAAACATGTAAAGGTTATTAGCCCCAAATTAATTAGAGTTAAAAAACAACGTTTATTTATGCACTCGGCTATTTATTTTCCTAACGTCGGCCGTATGTTAAACCACGCCCTCCCTGGATCTTGTAGAGACTTTCTTAGCCCGCCATGAAATGTTCAAGTGCCCCCCCCCCCCTCCTCCTCGATAAACACAAATCTAAAAGCAACGTTCTTGTTCTACGCATGCTAATGCCTTATTGCAGAGGCGTAGCGAGGGGGGGGGGGGGCGGGAGGGACATATGTCTCCGGGCGCCGACCTTAGGGGGGCACCAAATTGCAAGTTTGAGGGGGGGGGTGCAAACCAAAAGTTCAAGGGGGGAGGGGTGCAAATCGAAAGTTTGAGGGGGGGGGTGCAAATCGAAAGTTTGTCTCCGGGCGCCGGGAAGGGTCGCTACGCCTCTGCCTTATTGTAATCTATCAGTGCAGTGTTGTAGGCTTGTACTTTGTTTTGACCCTAAAGAAGACGTCCGGATAATTTTAACGAAATGAAGTAAAGCAGGTACACATGGTGCTCATGATATCATTCTACAACACATCAACCACTCACAGAGACAAGAGCGTAAACGTATACAGTACTGACAGCACGGTACTGGATGCTGTAAACACTTTATCAGGGGCCCTGTACACAACTTCCAAAATCCAGAGAAATAAGAATAACATCCAATTTTACCATAACACAAGAACAAAATCCAGAGAAATAAGAATAACATCAAATTTTACCATAACACAAGAACAAAATCTAGAGAAATAAGAATAACATCCAATTTTACCATGACACAAGAACAAAATCCAGAGAAATAAGAATAACATTCAATTTTAACATGACAGAAGAACAAAATTGTCACGGTTATTCCCCTTTAAATGCTAGCACTTTACCTCCCTGTAAGGACCTACTGACCTAACGCTGTAATGACCTGCTTCAAGTCAGAGGTCAACTTCTTCAGGCTGTATTCCCAGACGTCCGCAGGTTTCTCCGAGTCCCCACATCCCCTCAGGTCCACTGCCACCACCCTGTGTAGAATAAACAACAGACTTGTTGGGACAGTTATAAAACGTGATATTGTGTGATAAGTTGTTGTTACAAGTTTTTTTTGTTGCTTTAAAGATTTCATGTAGGTATGGGGTTAGAGGGAGTAAGGGGCGGAGATGAACAGCACTTATATCTGTGTTATATATATATATATATATATATATATATATATATATATATATATATATATATATATATATATATATATATATATATATATATATGTATATATATATATATATATATATATATATATATATATATATATACATGATTTCTATATTCCTGAGTGCATATAAGGTTTAAGTGTGTGATGACGCTGGTTCAGGGCAGAGGCATAGCGAAGGGGGGGAGGGGGGTACATATGTCCCCGGGCGCCGACCTTAGGGGGCGCCAAAATAGGTTGGAAAACAAATTAATATATCATTTTAGTGAAGTTTTGCATTATAATATATATATAAATATATGGGAGGGAGTGCAAATGGAAAGTTTGAGGGGAGGGGGTGCAAATGGAAAGTTTGGAGGGGGGAGGGGAGTGCAAATTGAAAATTGAAGGTTTTGCCCGAGGGGGGCGCCAAATTGAAAGTTTGTCCCCGGGCGCCGGGAAGGGTCGCTACGCCTCTGGTTCAAGGTAGATGGTAGAAACCGACTATAGCTAGTTGGTTAGGCCAATGAAAATACAGGAGCTGACCGGTCACGTGGGACGGTCAGATGAGCACTGAAGCGTGGGTCAGCAGTTAGATCAGCGGCAGTTAGTAATAGGTAGGGTAGGAGACCGGACAGGAAATGTAGAGTTAGGTAGAGATTTGGAATGTAATGTGTTGGGATTGGTCATGGGAGTGTGCAGTTAGTGAGTTAGCAGATAGCATATAGGATAGAACAGTTAGATATAAGTTGTAGTAGTACAGTATAGATTAGATAGAGTAGGAAGTTGGTTGTGTAAATTTTTAATAAAAAACATTATATTTTGACATGGACTGTGTGTTTGATCTTCTCATCATCTTCATCACCCCCCACTCTCACATTTAATGGTGCTGTTTTCCCCACCCTCACAACTGTCGGTAGAACTCTAATCACCCCCACCTTCACAGTTAGTATCTGTAGCAAGGTGATATTTGTAACTTTACAAAAAAAAAAAACAAAAAAAAAACTGAGTTTCCGAAAGCCGATGTACTACTTCACCTGTAATCTTTCTGGAACTCTTTGATCTGATACCTCCAGGAGAACCAGAACTCGGGAAACCGTGGACCATCAGCATCAAGGGCTTGTCCTCCGGCCCACTGGCCACGTAGTGAAGTTTGATGCCCTGTCCAGGGAATAAACAACGGGCAGGTAATCGTTCAGGTAATGATACAACAGTGGCCTAGTAGTAGAGAGCTTGGACTGCTAACCTGAAAGGCTCGAGTTCGAACCCGGGTGGTATATTTTCCCAGAGTCCACCAAACTGTGATGGGTACCCGACTCACTAATGTGTTTTAAGTGTCTTAGTGTAACGAAAGTCAGGGGCGTAGCGAGGGAGGGGGGATGCGGACCGGACCGGGTGACACCATTTAGGGGGGTGACACCAAGGCAAATAATAGCAAAATATATAGAGAAAAACTTGAGGGGGGTGCAAATCGAAAGTTTGAGGAGGGGTGCAAATCGAAAGTTTGATGGGGGGGGGGGGTGCAAATCGAAAACTTGAAAGTTTGTCCCCGGGAAGGGTCGCTACGCCTCTGGGGGGTGACACCATTAAGTGCCGCACCGGGTGGCACCCGACCTCGCTACGCCACTGACGAAAGTAGAAGGTAAGTAAAGGAGGGTGGGCATAGTGCTGACCACACTATCTCTTCATATGACGAGAAATAGGTGTACTCTACTTCACTTGCCCCATAGACCTTCACAAAGAGCAACTGACTCCTCTAGAGGAAGGTTTGGTAACTGAAAAGAAATTAACGAACCCGGAAGTCTAGTTCACCAGCTGGTTGAGAACGTCCTTCAACAAATAAACCAGTTAATAAAAAGTCTAGTGACAATTTAAGCGCAATTTCCTTATGTTATCCCTATCACTCTCATATAAATTATAAATAAATTAATAGGGTACAAAAATAACGTTTGAATTAATAAGTAAAAAAATAAACTTATAGCAAGATCTAAAATACAGCGGAAAATAGATTATTTTGACACATCCCTTTCCCATAGATCCATATCTATATATTGCTATATAGTACTGTAGTGTATTATGTATAATTTAATTTTTTTTTTTAAATTGTGACCGAAAGAAAGGATATTTTTGAAAGCTTTCTTCGGCAATATTGTTCTAAATTATGGCAGGAATCGATTGGCAAATGTTTCAAGTCGCTAAAAGGTCTGGTTGCCGAGATATGGGCAAAAAAACTCCATTTTTTCGAGGATTTTTTTGGCTTTTCCCGGAAATACAGGAAGGAATTTCGGGAATTGTTTTGGCCCACAATCATCCTCGGAACTTGCTTAACATATTTGCTTTGGAACTAGTCCTCGATATTGCTTCGTTGAGGAGGAGATACGACTTAAAGCTGCGAACACACATCCATCCATCCATCCATCCATCCATCCATCCATCCATCCATCCATCCATCCATCCATCCATCCATCCATCCATCCATCCATCCATCCATCCATCCATCCATCCATCCATCCATCCATCCATCCATCCATCCACCCACCCACCCACCCACCCATCCACCCATCCATCCATCCATCCATCCATCCATCCATCCATCCATCCATCCATCCATCCATCCATCCATCCATCCATCCATCCATCCATCCATAAATAACGAATTAATAATCGCAATTGTCAGTATGGAAATTGCGCTAAAAACGGATGGGTTCAGTGTGGGACAGATCATCCTGTAACACTGAGAGCAGAGATACAGATAAACTCTACTTCATCTACCGTATGAATATATTGGTGTAAAACGGTACTTTACTAATGATTATTAAATTAAAAATCTATAATAATAGTTTCGTTGTCTATCTATGTATCTATTTATCTATGTATGTATGTATCTATCTATCTGTTGGAGCATACAGTAAGAAATAGTCTCAAGCCGGAAAAGTACACACAGTAATATGACGTCATTGATTATCGAGTAAACAATGAAATTAAAATGCCTTTTTCGTCTAATCTTAAAAGTGGTTTGCGTGAAGAGTTTTTTTTCATGCAATTTTTCGGGTAGGGGTAAAGCACCTCCTCCCCCCCCCCCGGTAGAACGTCTAACTCTAATCCTTCCCTCCTCCCGTAAGAATGTCTAAGCCGCCCCCCCCCCCCCTCAAAAGAAATGACGTCATCGATACTCTATAATAACAAATACTGATATTATACCGCCTAAATTAGGTGTTTCTTTCATTCATCTCTTCTGGTAGGGGCGAAGACCCCCCCCCCCTACCCTGGACGGACGCATAAGCCGCCTCACTCTCTCCCTCCCCCTCCCGCTCTTCAAAAGAAATGACGTCATCGATAAAAAACACTGACATAACCGCCTAATTCATGTGTCTAATGTTAAAAGTGGTTTGGGTAAAGAGTGTCTTTTATGCATCTCTTCGGGTAGGGGTGAAGCCCTTCCCCCCCCCCCCCCCCAAAAAAAAAACAACAGCAAGAGGACAACACTATTGAAAGAAAGTCTTGGCAATGTTTATAAAATCTTTTGGAAAATAATAGTAGGTATGAAGGCCTACATTTTTTAATTAAATATTTTTACCAGTGCCGGTTTCCTCCGCCCCGGAGAATTTTATTCGATTCAAGTGCCCCACCCCT